>NC_134528.1:2856247-2868747 GCF_027942865.1 Odontesthes bonariensis | reverse complement strand
ATACCGGCTGTTTACAATTTTGTTCCCACGAATTCGGCGCTACTAAAGCTAGCCGCAGTGAGCTAACGCACTTCCGGTTATTTTCACAAAATAAAATACCCGTTGCCTTTTATCATAGGGAAAGCCATTACCATACAATTGGTGCTTTTGTTTTGAAAACAGGAAGTGAACCTACCCTCGTTGTAGCTAGCTTGAAACTGCCGTTTTGACAGGAAATGACGATCGGCGACGTCACGTTACGTTGCATCTTGGGTAGTTTGAGTATGAGTAGTAACCTCATGATGCATACCCAACATTTAGGAGAATATAGTATGCATCCTGGAACTTCTGCTTACTCAAACTCGCATACTAACTCAAAAAGTTAGTATGAGAAGTAGGCGGTTTGGAACACAGCCTTAGTCATTGGGGTACTTTTATATATAAGGCATTACTTGGTCTACCGCCCTCCTATATTTGTTCCTTAATTGCACAGAGAGGTGCTGGTTCTTACTCCTTCTGTTCCATAAGCTCGTACTGAACTGGGTAAAAAGACTTTTGGCTGCTATGCAGCTCCAGCATGGAATATGTTGCAGAAGGACTGGAAGCTAACAGGGTTAATCTCTTTGAGCGCCTTCAAATCCAAACTGAGGACACTTAAGGCCGACTCCACTACATGTACTTGTTTCTCAGAATCTGCTTGTAAATTCATTAGGGCTGGGCGAGTTAACTCGTCAAGTATTTAACGCCGATAATTATTTTATCGTGCATTAACGCAGGTTTTATTATTTATTTTATTATTGTAAAAGTCTGTTGCAAATTAAATTAAATTTAATTTCTTTCATTTGTTTGTGCTTTTATCTGTGTAATTTGTAACTGTGTCTAAAGGATCTCCCTTGAAAAAGAGGTTCTGAATCTCAATGGGATCTTCCTGGTTAAAATATTAATTATAATATTTAATTAATATTATCAATTATATTATAATTATTATTATTAAAACCAGATTAATAGTATTCATTATTATATAATTATCAATAATAATCTGGTTTTAATAATAATAAATAATAATAATATATAATAATAATGATATAAACCTGGTTATAATAATAATCGATCAGTAGTTCAGCGCTGCTCTCTGGCTCCCCTGCTGGCGGCACAGCGTTATGACAGACGCCATGAACACGTCCTCAGAGCCTGACTGAGCGGCTCCAGCTCCACACAAAGGGCACGTGTGAAATGTCAGTTCACGTTGGACGTGAAGCGAGACTGAAGGCGGGCGTGGCGGCGGGCGGCGAACTGAACGATCCTCTGTCAAACGCAAAGGTCGCAGTCGCTGTCACCTGGAGAAAAATAATGTCGGAACATGTCGGGGTTCGTGAGCAAAGTCAGCGACGCCTCCATCGATCCTCCAAAAGAACAACTGAGTAAAGAGGTGGCTTCAGAGCTGCTGCCGGGGAGGAAGAAAGAGTCGTCCTCCCTCTGAGGCGTTTTCCATCTCAGCAGCACAGAAATGATCGAGCTCAGAGGGTAACGAACACACATTTCTTTATTTTTCACGAGGACACGGTGTGCCTACACGATGCTTCGTTAAGACAACAATGTTCCCCAGAGTTCGGGTGTTATTGGATCTCACAGCTGAATGTGTCAGACAGATTCTTTGTCTTTGTCAGGAACAGGAACAGCTGACCTGCAGACGTGTTCCTCACGTGGACCAACGTAACCACACTTTTTCTGTAATTAACTTAAACGATGGGGCGTTCAAAGACCTCTTCAGCCTGAGTCTCATGTTTGGAAAGCGGTCGGCACCTCCTCAATAAGACAGAAAGTCTCTGGAAAGCTAATTCAGAGCTTTGCTTGGACAGAAAGTGAACAGAGCTGCCTGTAAGATCCTGGGAGCACCGCAGGCCACTTCAGACGCAGCAGCAGACGCCTAAAAACACTTTGCAGGGTACAATTTTCTTCTTCTTCTTTCTTTTCTTGTATTTTCCAGAGGTGACGATCAGGCAATTAAAGTATTTCAGGCCTGCAAACACGCAACTTTGGATCTGATTGAAGGAGCAGAGAACAGTGTTCATTCTTTCCACCACATTTATATTCTTCTGAATGTCTGCCGGGGCGGTTGGTGCCGCCTTACTCCTGCTTTACTTCTTTACTTCTTTATTTCATCCGCAACCAATCAGCATAAACACCTTTATGGCACAGCGTTGGTGCCAAACTGCAGTCTGGTGGGTTTGTTTGTTCCTTTAGGCTTCACTGCAACCTCCCTTCAGCTCAATCAGCGTCATGTTTCTCACTGGAAAACAAAGATTTGAGCTTCCAAACGTTTAAATTCCTGGACTTTCATCCACAGAAACAGGATCTCCGCTGACTGACATGCTGAATGTTCAGGCTTTAGCTTGGAGGCCAACAGAGGCCTGAACATTTGTGTCTTTTTTACGCTGCTGACATCAAAAGTCACACTTTTAATCTGAGACCGAACGGGAAACCGATGCCCAGCATTTTATACAGCATGCATACCTGCTTATTAGCTCTTATTCTGAGCCGAGCGTATGATTTGGAATCCGTTTGCCTTCAAGCTTGATAATAACGGGTGACTTTGGATCCACAGGTGCGAGAATTAAAACAAAAATCTTCCTGTTTTTGCAGTGATTCCATTCATCAGACATTTCTGAGGCGTCCAGCTCCAGTGGTGCAGTCTTACAATCAGCTCACTGTTTCTAGGGCGAGTTATTATTGTTTATAGATTATTTAATGCCGATAAATATTTAATAGCGCTTTACCGCAGGTTTTATTATTTATTTTATTTTTGTAAAAGTCTGTTGCTCACAGGCTTTTATTTTGTGTTTACCTTAATTAAAAAAAAAACAGGAAACAGAATGAGCTCTTTGGCTGCTTCCCCCGATCATAACTGATGTTTTTCTTTTAAAACCCAGAGATCCAGGCTCTGATCGACCATCTTTTAACCACTGGACTGTAAGAACGAGGCTTCAGGTTGTAATTTAGATTCACATCCGTCTGAGCTGAACCACTTTTCATGTCTGAATTATCTTCTGAGAACAAAGAGCTGTTTGTTCCTACGGTCTCCTCCTCATCTGTCTCTGAAGGTCCTTTCAGTTAAATAATTAAATTAAATAATTAATACGATTGTTTTAACATAGAGCGAGGGTTCATTTGAGTTCAGTAGTCTCACTTATATATCTGGTTGCAACGTTATTAAATAAATATAGAACTATGCGGGATCGAGATGTGCGTACGTTGGGCATGCGCGGGACGCCGTAGTCACGCAGCTCTGCCCACACGCACGATACCCTCTGCGTACGTACGAGCACATAATAACCCCAATGAGGAGAGGTTTTTGAAAATTTCTAGGAGGCGCCACTGAGCCATTTTGCTCCGCCCACACACGATGATGAGATGATGATAAGGCTTTCAATTCACAACGCCATCACACGATTTTCACCGCCTGGCCACGCCCACACCGTTCAGAGTTTGGAAATGTTTCTCCATGATCCCCCCCCCCCATGTCTTAAGAGTAACCTGGCCAAGTTTGAAGTCTGTAGCATTAAATCTGTAGGACAAGTTCGATCATATGCAAGGCGTGGAATCGGTCAAAAATGGCACCAAAACTAGCCTGGCGACGCCATCCTACGTACTTCCGCCCAAAGATTTTGGCTCCGCACATAGTCTGGCCAAATCCCCCTACCTCGGTTCGCTCAGTGTTTTGCCAATCAGCAAACAGTTGCGAGTGGTGACGCAGAACTCACGCGCGGAGTCCATTGTAGTACATATAATTGTAGTTCAACCGCAGCGGAAATAAACATGGTTGTCTCAACTCTGGAGAGCATTACACAATTAAAACGAGAGCAAGAGGAATGCCTCGTCAATTTTGTTAGTGGCAAGGATGTCGTAGCTCTCCTTCCAACTGGCTTTGGGAAAAGTTTGAGTTATCAAATGGGACCGGTACAATGAAAGCGGATGTGGGAAGCGTGATTCGCGAGCTAGAGGCTCGCGAGAGTAAGCATGAACCTCGGCGCCAGAGTGGTGCTCGGCGCATAACCAACGTCATTTCTAAACATTACTGATTGGTTAAGGGAACTCCGTTACTCCAATGAATTTAAGTTGCTGGGTAAGGTCCCGCCCTCCATGGAAACGGATTCCTCTTGGGTTTTCCCAGACTGTTTGACAGAGTCAACAGTCGGCTTTCGCCCAGGCTAACCAAAATGCACCTTCCATCCAAAATGGCCGCCTTCCTGTGGACGTGGGACCATGGCGGCATGAGACTTTTTTGTGCGTCTGGGCATGATGAATGAGTGTACCGAATTTCGTCGTCCCACGCGAAACTAACCCCAATGCGGGGACCATTTTTAAGCATCGTAGGGGGCGCCACAGAGTCAATGAGCGACTCCCAAAAATATAAAGTTTAGATTCTTTCATGTCGTCGACTGGCAGGTGGTGCTCGCAAAATTTCATGAGTTTTCGAGCAGCTTTTGCAAAAAATAAGAAAGAATAGTGGAGAAAAGTAAACCTTACAGATACATTAGGGTTTCACTGCTCGGTGCCTAATAAAACAACACTGAAAACCCCGGTTTTACCTTCTGGATGGTCTCCAGCATCGACCAGCCTCCGTTCCACGGCTTGGTGGACTTCCTGATGCAGTTCAGGCTCGCCATGCTGTGCCACTTCCTGTCCTCCAGCTTCCTGTAGAAGGCGTTGGCCAGCATCAACACGCTGTCGTACAGGTAGAGGTTGGACACCTGGAGGGGAGGAGGAAGCATTCAGTGTCTGAGCGTGGCTGAGCGTTTTGAAATCTTTTCAGTCATGTGACATATGAGCAGAAGAGAATCGGAGCACGAGACGGCACACATTTACGCATCAAAGCACCCGTGCTTTTCCTTTCTGGATCTCTGAAAGCAGAACTTCAGTCTCAGAGCCCCTAAAGTTGTTCTTTCTGCGCCTTCATGCCACAGGTGGTCCTGGCTAGATTTACGCCCTGGGCGAACAACCCCCCCCCCCCCCCCCCCCCAAAAAAGACTTACCTCGGCAAAAAAAAAGACAAAGAACTGAGAAAAAACACGATAAATCAATGAAATACAGAATATAAATACCAATCACAAATCCTTAAATAACCTGAAAATCCTAAAAATAACCATCCATCCATCCATCCATCCATTATCTTCCGCTGGTCCGGGGATCGGGTCGCGGGGGCAGCAGCTTGAGCAAAGAGACCCAGACGTCCCTGTCCCCGGCCACTTCCTCCAGCTCTTCTGGGGGGACCCCGAGGCGTTCCCAGGCCAGCCGAGAGACATAGTCTCTCCAACGTGTCCTTGGTCTTCCCCGGGGCCTCCTCCCAGTGGGACGGGCCCGGAACACCTCACCGGGGAGGCGTCCAGGAGGCATTCTCACCAGATGCCCGAGCCACCTCATCTGACTCCTCTCGATGCGGAGGAGCAGCGGTTCTACTCCGAGCCCCTCCCGGATGACCGAGCTTCTCACCCTATCTCTAAGGGAGAGCCCAGACACCCTGCGGAGGAAACTCATTTCGGCCGCTTGTATTCGCGATCTCGTTCTTTCGGTCACTACCCACAGCTCGTGACCATAGGTGAGGGTAGGAACATAGATTGACCGGTAAATCGAGAGCTTCGCCTTCTGGCTCAGCTCCTTCTTCACCACGACGGGCCGGTGCAGAGCCCGCATCACTGCAGACGCCGCACCGATCCGCCTGTTAATCTCCTGTTCCATTCGTCCCTCACTCGTGAACAAGACCCCGAGATACTTGAACTCCTCCACTTGGGGAGGTTATATTGGTTTGAAAAAAAACAGACACCTTATTTCCTTGTTGTGAATATCTGCCGAATATCAAACCAACTTCACCACGGTCTGTAGCGGCAGCTGCAGCAGCAACATTTCCGGAAAGGTACTGGCTTGATTAAATTCATTCTGGACTCTCTATCCGACCACATGAAGACCTCGGGACACTTCGGTTTGGCTTTAGGGACCCTCTACTCACTACCACGTAAGTGTTATGTTGTTTGGAGCTGTAAAAGAGGTATAAAAATAGAGTTTTGTAGCGGCGACATGATTTGCCCCTCTGACTTCCAGGCTAACGACTTTTGGCTAAAAACGGTCAAATCGAAATTCTCAAAACACATCCGAATGACATGATTTTGATGTCAACTCAACGTATGTACTCCCAACATCCCGTAAATTGATCTAAAGTGCATTTTACTCCGGATTATCCCTTTAAGACCTCGTGAGTTGTGTCATGTAAAACATGGTGAACTTTGAAGGTAAACACATCTGTGGCTCATCTGGATGCTGCGTCACCTGCCGGCTCAGAACCGCCGAGCTGAATCATGGATGGAGCCGAGGCGACAGTCAGCGAGCTGCAGACGGCCCAGGAAGCAGAGACCAAACGCAGGCTGACAAACGAGCAGCACTCTGTCCAGATAAGTGGAGCCGACTGGCAGGAAGGCCATCACAGCACGCCGCCGGAGGCCACGACACGCACACATTTAGGCTTTCTCCCTCGTGTCCTCCTCTGTCGTGCAGCTGCTGAACATGAAAAGGCCAAATGTTACACGACAGAGGAAGACGGGAGGGAAACAGATCAAACGTGGCTGCTGCTGATCGCCGTTCCACCGGAGCTAAGCTGTTGGACACTGAGACGGCTGACCGTCTGTGTTTTAGTGAACATAAACATGGAGGTTCCACCGGAGCTGCAGCACCGAGGGCCGGCGTCAGAGGCCTTTCAGCCTCCTTAGCATGAATTATTAAGACAAATGCCCTGTTTATGTGTCCTCTGAATGTTCCAGGTAAGTACGGAGCAGGCGAGGGGATGATAGAAGGTGTGAGACAAAGATGGAGGACTTAGAGAAGGAGACGAGGAGACACAGCGAGAGTGGCCATCAGAAGGGAGGAGACAGTTAGAGGGAGCTGTTCCATTAGAGGAGGAAGAAAAAGAGAGAAGGAGACACAGCGAGAGTGGAAAACACGGCAAAGGAAACACGCAGAGGAAACACTTGTCAGTGTGTATTTCAGTGATTGTTCTGTTTGTTGTTTTTAAATGTCTTTAAATGTCAGCCACACATGGCCGATATCTCACAAACCCAAACATACCAGTCAACCTGAGCGTGGGTGGAAGATCGTGCTCAGGATGAAAGAGACCAAATCTGCTGCCATCAGTCCAATTTGAAGGATTTCTCTGAGGAAACATGTTGATTTTACATGTTTCCTTAGAGAAATCCTGCTCCAGCTGCAGTGTGACAGAACTAAACTCAGATTTACGCCTCGTGTCATTCTGAACAGCACGGAGCATTCAGACCGCAGGAAATCTCATCTGGGAACAGAGAAGAATGGGACGGTGCCGAGGGCCGAGTCCCCTCACGGTGTAGTAAACAGGAAGTTAGGGAACGGAGAAGAATGGGACGGTGCCGACGGCCGAGTCCCCTCACGGTGTAGTAAACAGGAAGTTAGGGAACGGAGAAGAATGGGACGGTGCCGACGGCCGAGTCCCCTCACGGTGTAGTAAACAGGAAGTTAGGGAACAGAGCAGAATGGGACGGTGCCGACGGCCGAGTCCCCTCACGGTGTAGTAAACAGGAAGTTAGGGAACAGAGCAGAATGGGACGGTGCCGACGGCCGAGTCCCCTCACGGTGTAGTAAACAGGAAGTTAGGGAACAGAGCAGAATGGGACGGTGCCGACGGCCGAGTCCCCTCACGGTGTAGTAAACAGGAAGTTAGGGAACGGAGCAGAATGGGACGGTGCCGACGGCCGAGTCCCCTCACGGTGTAGTAAACAGGAAGTTAGGGAACGGAGAAGAATGGGACGGTGCCGAGGGCCGAGTCCCCTCACGGTGTAGTAAACAGGAAGTTAGGGAACGGAGAAGAATGGGACGGTGCCGAGGGCCGAGTCCCCTCACGGTGTAGTAAACAGGAAGTTAGGGAACGGAGAAGAATGGGACGGTGCCGAGGGCCGAGTCCCCTCACGGTGTAGTAAACAGGAAGTTAGGGAACGGAGAAGAATGGGACGGTGCCGAGGGCCGAGTCCCCTCACGGTGTAGTAAACAGGAAGTTAGGGAACGGAGAAGAATGGGACGGTGCCGACGGCCGAGTCCCCTCACGGTGTAGTAAACAGGAAGTTAGGGAACAGAGAAGAATGGGACGGTGCCGAGGGCCGAGTCCCCTCACGGTGTAGTAAACAGGAAGTTAGGGAACGGAGAAGAATGGGACGGTGCCGAGGGCCGAGTCCCCTCACGGTGTAGTAAACAGGAAGTTAGGGAACGGAGAAGAATGGGACGGTGCCGAGGGCCGAGTCCCCTCACGGTGTAGTAAACAGGAAGTTAGGGAACGGAGAAGAATGGGACGGTGCCGAGGGCCGAGTCCCCTCACGGTGTAGTAAACAGGAAGTTAGGGAACGGAGAAGAATGGGACGGTGCCGAGGGCCGAGTCCCCTCACGGTGTAGTAAACAGGAAGTTAGGGAACGGAGAAGAATGGGACGGTGCCGAGGGCCGAGTCCCCTCACGGTGTAGTAAACAGGAAGTTAGGGAACATTTACAACCCTAACGGAGCCAGTTTTTAGGTATGTTCCTGCTCTAAACTGCTGACCCAGTGAATTAGATAGATTCCATCCCGTTGAACCAACTGATTTTTTTCTGTTTTAACTAACAAACCTTATTATGTTACAGATTATGCTCGTATGATGAAGCCTGATTGCATTGAACAGGTTCAGTTCCGGAGCCGCAGACGAACCAAGCAGCTTCGTCTCAGTGTGGGCGGAGCCTATCCCTGAGCGCAGGGGCGGCCCAAGCCTTTATGGTGCCTTAAGCAGAAATTAATTTGGGGCCCCCCCACCATCACCTCAGCTCCAGATGCCTCATTATTCTATAGGCTACACTGTTATGTGTGTAACGGACCCACAGTCATTAGCATTATTTGTAATCATCTTACATTATACAGGTGTCATTCTTGTTTTTAACCTTAAAGGGATAGCAAACTCATAAATATGGTTTAATTAACTTCTACATAAAGAGTGATGTATAAGTATGGCTCATTAATTTAACTATTTGAAAGTAACATCAGCAGGCTGGAGACTGCATTTATAGTAAACACGTTAAATAGTTTAATTTCTTTCAGATGGTGCTCAAAATGTTCAAAATCCAAACACAAAATAGAATCAAATGACATTCACATTATCTTACAGAAAAATAAAGTTGTAATCAAAATTAAATACTTAAATAATAAATACAATACTTAAATCATTTTGCCCAACGGTGGCAGCAGCCAACAGGAGGCATAAATTAACCTAGTATTAGTATTTTCTCAAAATTAATTCATTTTTTTTCTGGTGTAATACAATTTCTTTTAAATTATTCAATGTTATTTTAATTTCATGTATATATTTACTTTTTTATCACAACGTCTCGGTGCTCTCTGGGGCCCCCTGGTGGCATGGGGGCCCTAAGCGACCGCATAGTTGGCTTATGCCTTGGGCCGGCTCTGCCTGAGCGCCTGACGGTTCTCAGTCAGGTTCAGGAGAAGAGATTAGAGAGGATGATGGGATACGTCTCTTCTCTTGACCATCTGACAGCGCCCGACATTTCCAGACTGGGACCAGTTTCCTTGAGGCTTCTTTTGTTGTAATATTTGATCTCATTTCTGAGCTGAGCTGCTGGATGGTGGGAAGTCGTTGCACATCCTGAGAGTTTAAACACTTTAACACAGTTTGAACACTTTAAGACGAGCGCCTCTGTCTGTTTGCTTCCTCCTGGATGTTTTCCGTTCTGCCTCCTCCCTGCTGAACCTGCAGAGTTGCCTCCGTGTCCTTGTTTGACACCCAGGCCGTATTTTAACACCGTAATCAGGTCTGACAGCCTGAGCGCGCTCAGTACACCGACTGTGGACGGCGCCTGTGTGCGCCGGGGGAATTTATGAATGCGCTCATGAATTTATGCATGTGCTTTGTGAAGGTCCCGGGTTTGCACCGGCACAGGGTAAAACATGGCAGTGTTTCCATGTTGTCGGGGGGATCTGTCCTCACAGAGCACAGCAGGAAGCACAAAGGGTGCCGTGAAAACAAGAGAAATCTGCCCTGAACTTAGTCATTCCTGTCTGGTCTTCCTTTCCCTCATTTTCACCACTTCTTCCCTCTAATTAGCGCTTTTGTGCTCACACTGATCAGGAAAGGTGAACTCTGTGGGCTCGTTATTTGCTGAAGGTCCGTCGGGACGAGGACGGATTCATCTGAATTAACAATCGGAAACACGAGGACTCACATAGTTCTTTGTGAATTGAATGTTCTGAGCACAAAAAAAGTACTTAGAGAGCAGAAAATGGAGTTTGCATATATATATATATATATATATATATATATATCGTCAGAATACTGAATGATAAAGAAATGAAACGGCTTCAACAAAATGTTGAAGAACCACAGAACTGCAGATCTTTCTGTGTTAATGTCCCTATTTATGCCATTTGACATTCAGTTTAATACTTTTTTAAATTTGGAATACATTATATTACATATTCCCTCAAATAAATACATCGATATGCTGCTGAGAAAATCAATTAATTGCTCAATTGGAATAAAAAAAGGTTATATATATCCGTTAATACATGAACTAAATAAATACTTTGGTGGGAAGAAATAGATCAATATGATGTAAAGGAAAAATAACAGAAATAAATACAAAAATAACAAATGAACAAAGAAGGAAATGAAATATATTTCACATAAATGATAATAAATAATAAATAACAAATAATAATGATCAATATGATGTAAAGGAAAAAAATAACAGAAATAAATACAAAAATAAAAAATGAACAAAAGAAATTAAAAATATTCCAAATAAATGATAATAAATAATAAATAATTTATAATAAATAATAAATGAATGAAATTGACAAATTAAATAAATGTCGACATTAACAGAAGCTTAAATAAATGAGTTATTTATTCACACATAAACCTATTTATTTACCCATAAAGCAACTGGTTATTCCTTCTTTAGACGCGACAAACCGGCTACGATGCAGCATTTCTGCTCATACGTCACACGGTGACGTCATGAGGTGAAGGCGGAGGCCACCAATCAGCAACAGGTGTGTTTTACCTCCAGGTTCTGCAGGTATCCCTCCTGCGGGTCGCACAGCAGCGAGGAGATGCGGTGGTTCTGCCTGACGCAGCGAGCGCTGCTGTCCCTCCACGTGGCGAAGATCTGCCGGATCACCGTCATGCGCCCCAACGCGCTGTGGGTCAGCTCCAGGATCTCCGAGTCGCTGATTTCCTGCCACGGGCAAAGTGAAGCAGAAGTCTGAAATGAGGAAAACGGTGCGTATTCCACCCCGGCCCTTAATAAACAAACAACACTTATTGTGATTTTTCACGCTAATTAATTTCAGTTTCAGATAAACAACCGAACGCCGGAGCCGGGCGGAGCGAAGGATTCACACCGGCTGTAAAAAAGCCTCCTTTATTGATGCGTAAGTTTAATTGCTGCAATGCAGAAAAACTAATTATTTCCTGTGAGGTGTAATTACAGATAGCCTCAATCTCACTCATAAAGCATAATAAAAACAAGCAAATAGAATTACGTTCATTAAGTTTTATTACGGGAAACATAATTACAGTCCAGAACTGGTGAAAGTCAACTCGCTCTGTTCTGTTTCTTCACAAGTTTTCCTCAATTAAATTAAAAATGAACTCAACACAAGTCACTCAGACTCAAGAAAAACAGACAAATGTGTCCGCCTTTAAGGCGGTAAATAGTATTTTAAAATAATAGATATTACCATGAAACTTCCTCAGTTGATTACTTATACAAGTATGAAAAAAAAATGTATTACAAGTTATAGAAATGTGTATGTTTAATTATGCAAATTAGGCATTATCTCATTAAATATGCGCACATTTGCATATATTTCCGGAAGATAGATCTGAACATATGATAAAGCCAGGTGCAAAATTCTTTTTTCATTTTTTTTACACACAAAATGAAAAGAATATTACAGAGGGATTTCAGGATATCTGCTTTCATTTCCTAGGAAATCAAAATATACTGTCCATAGCCTAAAAAACAGATTTTCGCCATATTGTTTTATTATAATGTCAAATAAATCAGGCCAGGAATGATTTATCAACAAATCCTTCTGTAAATATCTTCAGAATACTGCTAAGTGTATAACTGGAAAGTTTGGTGTTAGTAGGTGCTCCATAGTCTGAGATATTGATGCTGGAAAAAGACAAAAATCAAATTTTGAGAAAACGGCATTTAAATATTTAAATAGGGGTATTCAATACATTTGTATTGGAAACAATTGCTCAAAAACAGAATAAATGCTCAGGCCCTTAGTAATACTAATATTGAATAAAATAATATTATTAATAAATAATACAAGCTCAATACAATACAATAAAGAATGCATATCAATTCACTGAGACGTGTGACATGTATGAGCAGCCTCTGTCATTAACTCGGTTTCCTAGCAACAGTTTACGGTCAGGTGTGCTGCTTCCTGATG
>NC_134528.1:2213747-2226247 GCF_027942865.1 Odontesthes bonariensis | reverse complement strand
CAGCAGGCAGTGATACGAAGGGAGAGAAAATAGGGCCAAGAGATTGTGAGGTCTGACTTTTTCCTGGAGAACCATTTTGTGATGCAAATGTATTACTCTGTTGAACGCATATTGTTTTGAGAAGCAAAACGCTTTATTTTTTAAACCCCAGCCAACTAGCCGGACTACCTTCATCAACACCAAAACGAGGCTGGAACTCTGCTCACAGGACGCAGCAGGGGGTAAGAAGATGTTCAGAAATGATGTTGCTGATATGGGATGTCATACAGCTTCATGTCAAAGGAGGCGAACTGTCCCTTTAAGGACTGAAAAGCTGCTCCGCTGTGCTGACTCTTATCGACTTTGCACAAATGTGCAGAATCTGGTGGTAAAATGTTCATGTTCTGTGGGTTAATGTTGTGTTTGTGGTTGTTTTTCTGTGATGTTCTCAGTTAGTCCTAGCCTGGCTGACGCGTCCACATCTGGATGAGATGCTGGTCTGGGAACTAGGTGTGCATTTTCTCGTATTTGAGGTGTGGTTTACGAATGCCTAGAGCCGTTTATTGGGCGCTACGAATGTCTATCAAATGGCGTCTGGTTCTTCCCATGCTGCTTTGCGCGCGATTCATAGCCAATTGTATCAATTATACCAGATGACGTATGTAGAGCGACAGAAATTCGACGAGGAAGAAATCTTTCAACGCCAAACGTTGCTCTTTTTTTAAAAGTAAACTTGCGTTCTAAGCTACTTAAAACACTTTCTAAGGCTGCATCCAACGGTAACGTTGTGTCCGCTGCCATGTTGGATTAACACTCTACAAGCATAGACGTCGTCATCGTCTTGCAGGCTAAGTTAGTCCTGCTTTCTGCTCCCTTTGAACACCTGGATTCAGTCAGCTAATCACCCCCACCTGCCTCACCTTACTCATGAACTCCATCAGCGTAGATCCTCCTGGTTCCCCCGTGATACCCTGAAACTTATCCAGTCCTTCTGCTTACCTGTCCTGCTTTGTTTCTGGTGGGCCTGTCGGTCAGTTCGGCCATGTTCTATGCACCTTTTTATTTTCTAATAAAACCCCTTCGTCCATCTCTACCTGTCTTTACCTCCTACCTTTGGAAGTTGTGTCTTTTGGACCCAAACCTCCAGTGAAACTAGAATCCTGACAAAGGTCACTGATTTAATTCGTCTCTATCGAACTATCCCTTTAAGACCCCGAGATAACTGGGTTAAAGTCACTCTAAACCTGCTTGTAGACGCTGAAGCTCGTGGTGAATCAGACTTTGCGTTCTGCGCATGCTCCAGATGTTTTCCCGGGGTCGTGACCCGGAAGTCAAAGGAGACGATATTCCTGTTGTTGTCGCCGTCAGAAAGAAACAAACAACGCGATGGAGAATGCTCCGTTGGGCATCGAGTTTGTGCAACAAGCAGCTCATCACAGACCAAATGTAGAGGGATGTAGCTTCATCTGGCTCTGCGTTCTCCATCTTTCTCCAATGCCTGAGTTTGTTGTTGTTGTTGGTGGTGAAGAGGTCAACAGGAAGTGGCTCTATTAGCAACAGCTGGAATGGGTACAGCGCCACCTATCATACCGGGGTATGACACGCTTTGTGCCTCTGATCCCATTCATTCACCGCCAGATATCCAAGGAGAATTACCCTTAATAACTCAGTCTGATTGTAATTTAGCCAATAATCTGATCCTTTCAGAGCCATGTGACCCACTGAGCGTCACTATCGAGTGTTTTGAACGTCTGTTGTCTCCGCTTCAGAGTCCTGCATGGATGGAGAAATAATTTGGAAATTAAGGACAAAAGAAGGAAACAGCTTTAAAAGAATAAAGTTGAGAAACAATTAATAATAAGTAGTGAAACGCACCTTTTGCACACACGGCCCGATCTTCCATGAGTGGGAGAAAATGCTTAATTAAAGCCTAGTGGCCACACACAGCTGGCCTGATCGATAATCGGTGATCGGGTCTGCAGGATGTCAGCGGAACAAATGGGAGCGTTTTTCAGGAGAAGCACAATGAGGGAGGAGGGAAAGAGCTCTGGTGTGAAATTACACAAATCAGTGTGTCGGTGGCTGTGTGCGCTCATTGTTGTGTTGCTGTTTGGTTATTGATCCGTGTGTGTTGCTGCTGTTGCATCACAACAAAGACTTTGAGCCTCCGAGCCGACAGCCGGCCGTCGTTGGGCCGTGCGCGGACGAGCGTCACCTGCAGCTCTTCCTCCGAGTTCCTGTGGCTCATTCAGCCAGATTAATGGACAATGAAGGGCTCCGATTGGCTGATGAGAAAAGACTAACTTTACTTTCAGATGGTGGGGTGTTGGCAGGAAAGCCCATTCACCACTGAAATGGTCACCAATGCAGGTCTGATGGAGGGATGAATCCTCCCCAGAGCCCGGAGCTCAACATTACTGAAGCAGTGTGGGATCATGTTGGCAGAGAACGCAACAAAAAGCAGCCCACATCCAAAGAAGAGCTTTGGGAGAAAAGTCCCGGTTTTCCTGGTGGTTTATAAAGAATTAAAGAGGTTTTACAGCTCTGTTTATGGACTGAAACTGGGTCAGTGTTAACTTTAGTCTGTCAGGTTACCTTTGAGAGGATGAGACAGAGATAATAAAGGAGGATTTTTCCTGTTATCAGCATCAGATGCAGTTTATGGTCAGGTTTCTGTTCTGTTGATGCAGATTCTCAGTCATGGTCATCATCAGAGCCTGAATGAGGGAAACTGGACGACTTCTTGGCTCTTGAAGACGTTTCACTTCTCACCCGAAAGGCTTCTTCACTTCACTTTCTCTCAGATAAGAGGGGAAACATCTTCCAGTTGCCCTCATTCAGACCCTCATAATTACATTTCTGCTACCCACTGATAGATTTCCAAGCTGATGGGCGGCAGGTGGATCTCATTCAGAGAGAAAGCAAAAGAAACACTTTGAATTTTAAAAGAGCTGGCTGGTTTTATGATGCAAGGTCCTGAAACAGACGGCATTAAAAATTACTCACAGAAAGTGCTGCAGAGGCCGCTCACCTGTCCGATGTGGACAACAAGGCGTTACTTTGATGTTTCGGCTGGGAAAATAAACCAATGTCTCACGCTCTACCTTCTTCAAAAGCAGCAACACCTGAATTAACAGCGTCTCCTCGTCAAAAGTTCGAGTTAAACGTCTCTTCTGGGACAGAGTAAACACACCTATTCATCATCTGTAGTATCCAACGTCTCACAAACTGAAAGGCGAGCTAAAGTAAAACGATCGTCCAGCATTACTTCAAGGCATGAAGATCAGGAAGTGCAGAGACCTGCGAGGACAACGAGACGTCGTGGCTCTCAGGAGGCCTCAGGACGAGAAGACTCACCTCATACGCAGATGATCAACTCCTTTATAAAGAAGAACCCGGAATCAAATCAAATCAAATTTATTTATATAGCACATTTCATGTACAAAACAATTCAAAGTGCTTCACATAAAATAAAAGCGTTGCAGCAGGGAGTGGAAGAAGCATTAAAATACATAAAAGAATATAAAGAGAAAAAAAACAAATCTTTTAAATGAATTTAAAAACCAGCAACAGTCCAGATAAGTTCAAAGATATCGTGCAGATTTCATGCATAGACACATGAGAACAGAAATGTTTTTAACCTGGATTTAAAAATGTCATTCAGATATAGATGAACAACTACAGACCGGAAGAAGAGTGAAGGAGCTCTTCATCGTCACGATCTGAAAGGAGTTGGAGCGCAGGGTGAAATAGAGCAGACAGCAAGCGCTCAGCACGTCTGGGAGCTCCCTGGAGATCGTTGGAAGATCATTCCAGGTGAGCACCTCATGAGGTGAACTGAGAGGATTGAGAATTGAGAGCGAACATCAAATAAAAAGCTGGCTCCGACACAGAGAAGAGGATCAGTTTCATAGTTAATGTCACTGATCTGCTTTACAGAGGTGGGAATATGTCGGCTTTAACAGACTGAGGAGCACCGAACACTTCCAATAACTCCTTATTTCTGAAGAAGTTAAACTTATTTTAACTATTTATTAGTAAAGCGTGTCAGCAGGTTTGTGAACCAACTGGCTGAAATGTGTTAACCCAGCAGTGTGGTCGTGTTTGATCTGCAGCCCGTGTCCGTCCGCTGGCTCCAACGAGCCGTTTCATTGGGTTTAACAAAGCACAGCGTGGTGACGACTGAAGCCAAACCGCTCCGAGCTAACCGCTAACTAGTCCCTGTCAGTGTTACATTAAAGCTAAAGAGTTTCTTTTAGATTAGATTTATGTTAAACACGTGCTGCATTTTCATAAAGAAATCATTAAAAGGTTTAATCAGACACTTGATAAGAGATGAAAGGTGCACAGAACCAAACACCAACTGTTTGTGTGCATCAAAGTCTGATAGATTTCACAGCCACAGAACTTTGAATGAGTCTAATAACTATTAAAACTGGAGATTTTCATTACAACAAACTACTACGCTGCAGAAAATAGTCCCGTACCGATTCACTCCTTCCTTCTTTTACTGGGACAGCTGATAAAAACCACCGCGGGGGGGTCAGTCACAACACTCAGAGTGTCTGCCTGCGGCAGGTTTAAAACTAGCTTAAATTTGCATTATGAGACTGAATCCTTAAGATTCAGGTGAAGAGGGAGAAGCACCTTTCCCCCCCAACTCAGATAAAAGGGATTATTCTTTTGAACAGAGAGAAAAACTTATAAAAGATGCAGATCTGAAGCTAGTTTGGGATCAGAACAGCTTTATAAATGAGAACAGACCACCCAACTGAAGCAGTGATAAGAGTGTTTTTAAGGTTTGTGATGAACCTCAGAAGCTCCGTGCATCCGGTGCATGTAAGAAACATCCAGCACGGACTTAAAAGTGGCGGCAACAAGTTTCTTCTTGGCCTGAAAGAGGAGATGAGATTTAATTCTGAAGAAAAAAGAAAGTTTTTCACCATTTTCTGCTGTTTTTGGACAATAAGATTCAGGAGCTTCCATTTTATCTTTTTAAAACAGCCCGAGTTTGGTTTTCTCTGCATTCAAAACTCACACAAAGTTTGCTGAAGAGTATTAAAAGCCTGTTGTTGCTGATAGAGGGGCTTATTATGCAGAACAATACATCACTATCATCATCATTAAAGTGCTGTTTATTCCATTTTTGATCAAGTTACGGAGCTGAGATGGAAGCAAACACAGTGATGGTGTCATCAGTCTGTGTAAAAGGGGATAAAACATTAGGAAAAGGGGATAAAACATTAGGAAAGGGGGATAAACATTGGGAAAAGGGGATAAACATTAGGAAAAGGGAATAAACATTGGGAAAAGGGGATAAACATTAGGAAAAGGGGATAAAACATTAGGAAAAGGGAATAAACATTAGGAAAAGGGGATAAACATTAGGAAAAGGGAATAAACATTGGGAAAAGGGGATAAACATTAGGAAAAGGGAATAAACATTAGGAAAAGGGGATAAACATTGGGAAAGGGGATAAACATTAGGAAAAGGGAATAAACATTGGGGAAAGGGGATAAAACATTAGGAAAAGGGAATAAACATTGGGAAAGGAAAAGGGGATAAACATTAGGAAAAGGGGATAAAACATTAGGAAAAGGGGATAAAACATTAGGAAAAGGGGATAAAACATTAGGAAAAGGAAACATTAGGAAAAGGGGATAAAACATTAGGAAAAGGGGATAAAACATTAGGAAAAGGGGATAAACATTGGGAAAAGGGGATAAACATTGGGAAAAGGGGATAAACATTGGGAAAAGGGGATAAACATTAGGAAAAGGGGATAAAACATTAGGAAAAGGAAACATTAGTAAAAGGGGATAAACATTAGGAAAAGGGGATAAAACATTAGGAAAAGGGGATGAAACATTAGGAAAAGGGGATAAACATTAGGAAAAGGGGATAAACATTAGCAAAAGGGGATAAAACATTAGGAAAAGGGGATAAAACACTAGGGAAAGGGGATAAACATTGGGAAAAGGGGATAAAACATTAGGAAAAGGGGATAAAACATTAGGAAAAGGGGATAAAACATTAGGAAAAGGGGATAAACATTGGGAAAAGGGGATAAACATTGGGAAAAGGGGATAAAACATTAGGAAAAGGGGATAAACATTGGGAAAAGGGGATAAACATTGGGAAAAGGGGATAAACATTAGCAAAAGGGGATAAAACATTAGGAAAAGGGGATAAACATTGGGAAAAGGGGATAAACATTGGGAAAAGGGGATAAAACATTAGGAAAAGGGGATAAACATTGGGAAAAGGGGATAAACATTGGGAAAAGGGGATAAAACATTAGGAAAAGGAAACATTAGGAAAAGGGGATAAAACATTAGGAAAAGGGGATAAAACATTAGGAAAAGGGGATAAACATTAGGAAAAGGGGATAAACATTAGCAAAAGGGGATAAAACATTAGGAAAAGGGGATAAACATTGGGAAAAGGGGATAAACATTGGGAAAAGGGGATAAAACATTAGGAAAAGGGGATAAAACATTAGGAAAAGGGGATAAAACATTAGGAAAAGGGGATAAACATTGGGAAAAGGGGATAAACATTGGGGAAAGGGGATAAAACATTAGGAAAAGGAAACATTAGGAAAAGGGGATGAAACATTAGGAAAAGGGGATAAAACATTAGGAAAAGGGGATGAAACATTAGGAAAAGGGGATAAAACATTGGGAAAAGGGGATAAACATTGGGAAAAGGGGATAAAACACTAGGAAAAGGGGATAAACATTGGGAAAAGGGGATAAACATTGGGGAAAGGGGATAAAACATTAGGAAAAGGAAACACTAGGAAAAGGGGATGAAACATTAGGAAAAGGAAACATTAGGAAACACTTGTGGAAAACCAGAGTTCACAGCTTCAGCCCCAAACAGCCAAACGTTTAAAGGTCCCTTCAGGTTTGAGGGCCGAGCGGTTATGCGGCTGTGAGGGTTTGATCTGCGGCCTGTGTCCGCTCCTGCTGCAACGAGCCATTTCATTGGGTTTAATAAAGCGGAGCGGGGCCAACAACTGTCGGAGCAGGAAGCCAAACCTCCCCACGTGCTCCAGATCTGCAGAATGAAAGAGAGGCGACCCGGCGGCCTGAAGACAGCGGGGGTCCGCGCGGCCATAAGGACGCCGTTATGCTCCCTGTGTGTCCCGCAGCCATCTTTGTGCCGGCTCGGCCCCACGCCGGGCCGGCTGTAAAGGCTCGGTCCAGCCCGGCGGAGCGCTGGCACACTCTGGGATAAATCCCATTAGAGTCCGTCCAGAAGATGCCAGGCTGCCACTTATTGTCAGTCATCATCAGGCTCCCCCCGCAGGGGGCCGAAACACTTTTAATTAACCTTTAAAAACAAGACGCACACTTCCAAGCTGATGAGCTTTAACTTTGTGTGGATTAGAACGGACACAAACAGGCTGGTGACTTCATCAACACGAGCTTTTATCAGTCCTAACCGGGTCAGACGCAGAGTCCAAACTCCAACAAAGCAGGATTATTACTGAAGAGAGCGATGAAAGTGGCAGGAATGCAGGGCTGGGCCTCATCGGGGACCCCTGCCCCTCAACGAAAACCACCAAAACTGAGCAGGCTTAGCATTCAAGATTCAAGATTTGTTGTCACTTGTACAGAGAGACACTGGGTCATACTGTACATTAAAATTCTTGGTGACGAGGCGTCGCCAACAGCATTAAATAAATTGAGAAGGGTGAATGAAAACCAAGGAAGAAGATAAAGTAGAAAAATTTAACATAAAAAAATAATGATTTAACTGTGCATAAAAATTAAAGTGAAATGTGCAACTATATATATATATATATATATATATATATATATATATATATTATTGCTAATTTTATCTCAAATTTCAATTTGATCTTTGATGAAGTTATTCTTATTGCTATTTTATTGATGACTCTCTTAATGTGTGATGCTGATGTGAAGCACTTTGGTCAGCTGAGGTTGTTTTAATGTGCTATATAAATACATTTGAATTGAATTGAATTTACTTCTAAATGATGCCGTTTGTCCACAAAACTCAGAATCTAATGACTATGAAGTTAGAATATAACCAGCAGGAGATCAGGAACAGAGTTTACAGTCTGAAACATACACTCAGCGGCCACTTTATCAGCTAATAAAAGGTCGGACCCCCTTTGGCCTTCAGAAATACCTTAATTCTTCTTCCTTTCAACAAGGTGTTGGAAACATTCCTCAGAGGCTTTGCTCCGTATTGAGATGACAGCATCAGGCAGATGCTGCAGATGTGTCGGCTGCACATCTGTGATGAGAATCAGCCGTTCCAACACATCCCAAAGCTGCTGTTGGACTGAGATCTGGTGGCTGGAGGCCGCTGGAGTCCAGGAACTCAGTGTGTTCAAGAGAAAAGTTTGAGATGAAATGAGCTGCTGGAAGGAGCGACCAGAAGATGGGGACACTGTGCTTGCTTTTATTTATATATATAAATAAAAGCGAGTTAACTCGTTATTATCGCATTAAATCGTTAATTATTTAACGCCGATAAATATTTTATCGCGCATTAACGCAGATTTTATTATTTATTTTATTTTGTAAAAGTCTGCTGCTCACAGGCTTTTATTTTGTAAAAGTTTGCTGCTCACAGGCTTTTATTCTGTAAAAGTCTGCTGCTCACAGGCTTTTATTTTGTAAAAGTCTGTTGCTCACAGGCTTTTATTTTGAAAAAGTCTGTTGCTCACAGGCTTTTATTTTGTAAAAGTCTGCTGCTCACAGGCTTTTATTTTGTAAAAGTCTTCTGCTCACAGGCTTTTATTTTGTAAAAGTCTGCTGCTGCGGAACAGGAAAAGAAAGTAATCGGCGGATCCACCAAACATGGAGAAGGGTACGGAACTTTTACTCGGCCATTTTCATTTTAAAGTTCTTCCAGACGGCGGAGTCGACAGAACCAAAGTCATCTGTAAACACTGCCAAGTTGAATTGTCTTCTCAGCGTAGTAGTTCCAGTCTAAAATATCACTTAAAGGCAAAACACACAACTGATAGCAGCAAGTCATTCAAGGAAACAGACAGTGGAGCGAGGCTTCTACATAAAAACTACAGAAAGATGCTGATGTTAAAAGTGTGTTTGCACAACAAATGTTATGGCACTTTCATTCATATGGCAGCACATTTAAAATAAAGCTAAATGCTAAAAGCTATACGCTACTTTTGGATTCATTTTTGGATTCTGCGTACAAATGCGATTAATCGTGATTAATCAGGGAAATCATGAGATTAATTAGATTAAACATTTTAATGGTTGCCCAGCCCTAATATATATAAAGCCACCTAATGTTTCCAATTATTTCTAGTTGTTGGACTTGAACATTAAAGCAGCTGAAGTTAGAAAAAGGTTTAAGAAAAAAGAAAATTTAAAAAAAGATTAATTTCCAAACCTGAACGTTATGGTTTTTAAACCCCTGAATAACACAGAAATGCACTTGTATGAACGGACCGTGGCTGCTCTGGTCCCCCACAGATCATCCGTCCTTGCTTCCTTGCTTCCTCCCCTCCGTCCTCGCTTCCTCCCCCCTTTGGCCGGGCTGCTCCTCCGCTTGGCCGCCTCCGTGTATCGGCCCACAGAGGCGCACTGAGACGCTTCTAATCCTCTTTTGATGAACTTGGTTAATGGACCTCCTGCAGAGACTTTGGCTCTGTTCATTAGGCAGCACACGACCTTCTCCACGCCCCCGGAGCACGCGGGGCGCGTCCCCGTGGGTCCCCGTTCCATAAATTCACCCCTGAAAGTTGGAGAAGTTTGAACTGGCGCTACTTTTGGGCGGAGGAAGAGGAGCGATGCCGCCGCGTAAAAGTCTGTTTGCACCCATCATCTCGGTGGCACCGGAGGGAAGAGTTGGCCCCGCGGCCCCGGAGGCTCTCCACGCGGACCTCCACGCTCTGCTGCAGAGGAGCAGAGCGCAAGAAGTGCAGCTGGCGGAGCGCAGCAGACATGGCTGTGAATACCTGGACCCTCCGTGCGCCATCGTGGAGCTCCGACTCGGGCCCGCCGGCGGCGCGTTGCACTACCTCCAGCCGGACAAGTGCGCTCTGGAGCGGGCGCAGAGGCGGCGGCGGCTGGCCGCCAACGCCCGGGAGAGGCGGAGGATGCTGGGACTCAACGTCGCCTTCGACCGGCTCCGGAGCGTCATCCCCAACCTGGAGAGCGACAAGAAGCTCTCCAAGTCCGAAACACTCCAAATGGCGCAGATTTACATCGCCACCCTCAGCGAACTGCTCCAGGAAGGCGCGTGCGGGGGCTCACCAGCAGACAACGGCGCGCGGACGCCGGGAGCCGCTGCTGGAGACCCGGAGCGCGCGGAGGAGCAGAGACTGAGGACATGAGGGGAGAACGCGCGCAACCAAGTGACATTTAAAGACTGAAACTTTCAAATATATCTTCCCCTTTCCTTAAATTACTGTAATTACCTGTTAAAAATGCATTAACAGTGACATTTTTTCAGTTATTCTTCTTATTTCCTGCCACAAAGTGTCTGATATTTGAGTTTTGTGTTCAAAACTGGATCCTTTTATAAATTAAACACGATTAATGACTTAAAGGCAAAACACACAACTGATAGCAGCAAGTCATTCAAGGAAACAGACAGTGGAGCGAGGCTTCTACATAAAAACTACAGAAAGATGCTGATGTTAAAAGTGTGTTTGCACAACAAATGTTATGGCACTTTCATTCATATGGCAGCACATTTAAAATAAAGCTAAATGCTAAAAGCTATACGCTACTTTTGGATTCATTTTTGGATTCTGCGTACTAATGAGATTAATCGTGATTAATCAGGGAAATCATGTGATTAATTAGATTAAACATTTTAATCGTTGCCCAGCACAAATATATATCTATATATATACATATTTAAAGACATTTAAAGACTGAAACGTTCAAATATATCTTCCTGTTTCCTTAAATTACTGTAATTACATTCATAGTGACATTTTTTCAGTTATTCTTCTCATTTCCTGCCACGAAGTGTCTGATATTTGAGTTATGTGTCCAAAACTGGATCCTTTTATAAATTAAACACGCATATTAATGTAAATTCTTACAGCCAACAGACCATGGAATTATTTTGTAAGATCCAAACAGGAGCTGAAAGAAGAAAAATAACCTTTTACAGACTTTTTAATAAGTCATCTGCAGCTTTAATATTGATTGTTCTCCACAGACTGACCAAGAAAGAAAAGCCCACGCGGGGATTACTGAAAGTATCAATTTTTATTATTTTAAAATTATGTACAGGTAACCAAAGACAAGTCTGCAAATTGGTACAAAGATCAAGTTTTCTTGCAGTTGGCTTGTTAAGAAGCTCTCTGTCCGTCTGTCTGTCCAAAAATAACAACAAAAAAAAGGAGAAAACGCTTTAGAAAATGAAAAATAGAGTCAGATTCAGAAAAGTAGAGTCTACCGTCTAAAATTAAATTTAAGCCCACCCCACAGACCACCCCCGACCCCCCTCATCATCCCACATTTACTCTCCTCCTACACGAGGAAATCCATCTATTTACAGAACTATGTACAGAAAGCTCTTCCATTCCATTCTTCTGTGAATAAAGCTCTTGTAAACTTTTGTAAAAGAGTGTGAGGGTTAAACTGTGTGTGTGTGTGTGTGTGTGTGTGTGTGTGTGTGTGTGTGTGTGTGTGCTGATGGCTACAGAGGAAACAGACAAACGTTGTGAACAACAACAGATGAGGACATTTTTTACAAAAAAAAGATGAAAAAAAAACACAAATTCACGACAGAAAGGCAGAAACGTCCGTTCTGCTTACAGAAAAGTTTAAATTAAAACTTTAAAAACACAGTTTTGCTCAGATGAAGGTGTTTTTCTATCACACAGAAACTCAAAAATAAATAAAAATGATCTGGTTTTTTTCCACCCTTGGCTCAGACGGTGAAGCTTTAAACTAAAAAAAACAAAAACATTTTCGGCTAAGGTTGGTCTGACTTTCGGCTGAGTTCCTGGTGACGCTTCAGAAACGGATGCGAGGCAACTGCAGGGTCAGCAGAAGTGCTGTGAGGTTATCCAACTGCATGCTGGGAAGTGTAGGCTTCAGAAGAGCCAGATTCTGAGATATCGCGGCCTCAGTTCGTCGGTCTTTGGGCCCTCAGCTCATGTAACCGCGAGCTGCTTTATGTCCTCCTGCTGCCACTTTCTGGCCAAAGCTTTTCATCAGGAGCCGACGGACATCTGCGTGGATATAAAAGAGTAAAGATGGAAGCTCAGAAACATCTGAAGATGTTCCGGAGGTGAAACATCAAAAGGACAGATCCCAACATCACTTTCCCGGTGATCTTCCTTCCGCCTGCTGGGGCTTTGTGAGATGACGACCCGGAACAAACTGCTGCCTGTGATGTGGAGCTCCCCCCAAAGTTCAGAAACATCAGAGGAGCGATTATCGATGTGGGCGCCTCTCTGCGGGCGGCGCCTCGGCTCGTCTTCACCTCAGACTGAGGACGGGTTCTGGGCCAAAGGGCCCGAGGCCCAGCGGGACACCGA